>NC_066887.1:9154138-9196638 GCF_022985175.1 Labeo rohita
TCATTTGACCCCCACTTAGAAGTCATAAATTAATCACTAAGTGAGACTATTTTGCTTTCCTTCATACCCGTTTTCGGCCAGCAGAAGTCTGGGTGAGAAAAAGAGACACAAGCGCTACCAGACCTGTGGCTTGCATCCTTACCAGAGAACCGGAATGGGATTGGAAAATGTAATTTCTTTCCATGCTGACGACCTCTCTATTATTAGACCGCCATCATTCACAGTTAAGAAGATGGACAGATATGTGCGATCTCTCAATGGGTAAATGCAACACCAACGCTCGAAGAGCATGTGTCACCGTGCCTAGGGAGCAGGAGAGGAGCGCGTGCGAATAACCCGCGGGCCTGTGACAGCGTGTGAGTGATGATGTCACCATCGAGGAGGAAGGATGAGGGGTGTCAATCCTTTTCCCTCTCATTTATCTTTAAATGGCCGTCAAAAGGAAGTAGTGAGACCTCAGTCAATGGAAAACGACTTCCCATCCAATACCAGCCGACAGGAAATGATGACTGAGTTTGCAGTCGGGTATTGTCACAAAAAAGCAGTCAAGATGAATGTGAAGGCACATGAGTTATTTCAATTGAGTATTCTAACTTTAAAATAAGCCTGTATATTTCACAAGTTTTAGAGCGAGGAAATTCAAGAAGGATGTAATGAAAAAGCACGGGTATTTTTTGAAACGTCTCCCTTGTGGTAATCCAATCAAACAGTTTTTTCTACTTTCTAAATATTTACATATCAAGGGTAGGAATAGTTTTCTTTGGCATGGAACAATATTTATACCCCAGAATAATGAACTAGTGTTTCTTTTCTTCAAAGTAAGTGGATTCAGATCATTTTCATATCAACACTGAGTTGTTTAAGAGGAAAACACATCTTCACTTGACTCTCCCCAGAGTGCTCACTGTCTCTCTGAGATCTGACTGTGGAATATCAAGACGATGAAAATAGAACAGTCTATCTTGACCTCTCCAGAGGAGCAGGACCTGAGGGAGAGCAGGAACAGTTTTTGTTGCATCTGGATCTCTGGAAAAGTCTAAAGCTAACCCAGCCATAAAGATAAATCACAAGTGAGATCACTTTAATGTCTCAATTGTTTCTACAAAACAACAGGATTAAATAGAGAGCTTTGTTTAAGAGTAAAATACCCTAGTCCCATGGGTCTCATTTTTAAGTACATATATCAGCTTTGGTATCATCAAATTTCAGCATAACGTAACCTTGGATCTCTAAGATGAGGGAATAGAGACATTAGGGACATTTTGACAAAGTCAAAAACATTTGAAATGAGCTCAGACATTTCTCACCAAATTCTTCCTTGACCAGCCATCTGAGCAATATCAATGTCACTCAATCAGACTGACCTCTTTTCAAAACCTTTAATTTGTTTTGAAAAGATTTTAAAGAAATTAATACTTCTAATTAGCGAGGATGCACTAAATCAATTAAAAAAAAATTATAAAATACAGTAATAATTTACAATGTTACAACATTTCTATTTCAAATAGTTATTTTGAACTTTCAATTTACACTGACCAAAATTATAAACGCAACACTTTTGTTTTTGCCCCCATTTTTAATGAGCTGAACTCAAAGATCTAAGACTTTTTCTATGTACACAAAAGGTCTATTTCTCTCAAATATTGTTTACAAATCTGTCTAAATCTGTGTTAGTGAGCACTTCTCCTTTGCCAAGATAATTCATTCACCTCACAGGTGTGGCATATCAAGATGCTGATTAGACAGCATGATTCTAAAATGATTCAACACTCTAAAATGTGCAGTTTTATCATACAGCACAATACCACAGATGTCGCAAGTTTTGAGGGAGCGTGCAGTTGGTATGGTGACTGCAGGAATGTCCACCAGAGCTGTTGCCTGTGAGCTGAATGTTTGTTTCTCTACCATAAGCCGTCTCCAAAGGCATTTCAGAGAATTTGGCAGTACATCCAACCGCAGACAACGTGTAACCACACCAGCCCAGGACCTCCACATCCAGCATCTTCACCTCCAAGATCATCTGGGACCAGCCTTGACTGACCCCCTCAATTTGATGATATTCTAATGGGCCGCATTGTGACATCATTGCGTGTGGAAAACAAACGATGTAGTCCAAAGGAGCCGGTCGTTGTAGTTCTTGAAAAGGGATTTTTTTTTTTTTAAACGAAATAACTCCTTTTGGAGTGGACTTTGAGATTTGTAACTTTGTAGATCTTTTTTCACCATTTGTATCACTCCACTTGCCGTATTTCTTAAAGTGAGTGTCACGGCGGACAAACAAATAATTTTATAAATAATACTGGTTTTGTGTCACGGAATGTAGTTTTAAGAATTTTTTTAAGCAAAAATGTACTTATTTAGACTTAAAATATGTGGTTTGTTAATAAAGATAACATCTATTTGAACATTTGCTTCAGTGTTTTGGAGATGTGAGCTCCAGTGCATCAGTAGTCGTTCAGCACTCATGAACCCACTGAGAGCAACCTTACCTCAGCCAAATCTTCTGGAATTTGCTGCTGGCTCTGATGTCTCTATAGTGGTTAAACATGAGATACAATTAATTTTGGGTAAATCTAACAGGCAGTCTTTGGTTTTATTTGTATTATTTTTTCCAGTGCAAGAACTTTTGACTGAGAGCAAAATCTCATCACAGTATATTTTATGTTACTTCAGTGCTGTATAGCAGAGTGCTGCCTTTGTACTTTTGACTGAATTGCCTTTATTAAACATTATTATCCAATAAGCAACATTTTATATAAATAATAGTAGCATTTAATAGTATCAGGAAACAGTGTGTTTGTGACGGTGGCTTTAATAACATTATTCTGCCATTAGAGGCCGACGAGAGTGAGAGTGAGTCACCAGTAAAGACTTTTATATTGAAAAAGACTGAAACAGGGTTGTAAACAAGGAAGCTATTTTTACTTTCAACAACATCTTGTAAGACACAGCCAACAAATGTGCTGAGCAGTGCTGTCATCAGAAATCACTCTGAACAAATAAAAGTATAGTACGACAAAGATATCGCTTTCCTCAGCTGACATTCAAACTAGTGTTTTATTGTGAAAATGAGACTGAGCTAAAGAATGAATGTTGTACCAGATGCATGTAATCATGCTCTGTCACTCCATCTCTCTCATAATATTCTACATAATACAGTGAGCTTTTAATACATTAATATAATAAGCTTTCAGTGAATCAACTCAACGTTCCTTCGTTACGAATTCTAAAGAGACATTTTCGAATAGAGGCTTCGGCTCAGGTGTCAAACTGAGATTTGAATCTGTGACCGAAGGAAGTAGCTCTGCACAAAAGAGGGTTTTTAAAGACACTCCATTGTTGTTTCTTATGTATTTACACTGCCGTTTAACTGTTGTATAAAGTCAATATTACATGATAGCTGTGCTATATGGCTGTATATTGGAATGCTGTGATTATCTACTACTACGACTAAATATCCCTCTATACAAAAATATAATCTAATAGGTATGGCCATAAGAACTCCATGTATATTTATTATAAAATATTATAAAAATACATTAGCTATATATCATCATTATATACCAAACATTGCATCTATGTAATTCCAAAGTTTGTTTGGACAAGAGTCCCAACAGCAGTCATAAGGACTCTTTCCAGCAAATAATCCTCCATATACTGCATCTACTGCTCATGGGACTAGCCAGGACATGGAGAGAGACAGACTCCCAGCACTCTGCTCTCCCACGATTTGTATATAAATAAAAACAATAGCAATTTACAGTAAGAGCATAGAGGGAGGGAGCAGACCTTCAGAAATGCGAGAGAGCCAATGGGAAAGTGGAAGTGGAAAGCGCATGAGAACAGAAAGAACTAATCTGTCTTGTGTTGTTTCATTTGACAGATTTAGAGGAAACCGCCACATGTCTGCAGTCAAAATCATATTATTTGGGGACACGACCCTTCGTGATGGAAAAGGATCTGCTGTGGGCATAGCGGGAAAAAATAAGGAGGATTTTTGGAACGGGATTATAGAAAAGCTGACAGGGATGGAGAGGCTGAGTCGTGTTTCTTTGCTTGTCATGCGTCTCTGATCCAGCCAATGAGATGGCACGGGCACCGGTTCATTTGCGAGTTTACTGGGTCACCGGCACAGCTGTGTGCAGGGAGGGCGCCAGGGAGCTGTTAAAGCAGTGTCTGGAGGTACCAGTGAGTGCCTGATCGAGAGAAGCCAGCGCTAGACCGCCTCGCAATTTTTGGCTGCATGTCTGCGAGGCTGAAACCAAGCGCAGGAGATGTTGTGTAAGCAGAAATAGAGCCAGGGAGAGACATAAAGCGCATAATAATTTTAACTGATGTGCGTGTGTGTGTGTTTGCATGAAAGGATAAGACTGAAAAAAAAAAAAACGAAAACCATGGGTATTGCATCAGAATGCAGGGCAATGTTCAATGAGGTGAAAAAGCAATTCAGGTCTACTGAAGGGTTACGCAAACACATTTTCTATGTGTCTCTGCGTTTCCAAGACTCTGAAATGTGCAAGCATAATAATGGACTGTTTGGAAATGTTCTGCAGCCACGCAGTGACCTTCAGCTTGAGCCAATATCCTCACACATGGGTATAGTGGTTGCACACTGTTTTAATGTCTTGTTTATAAGCTGCAGATCAATTTTCTCTTACTGTTTACTCCTAAGCATGACTGTTTTTCCTCAAATACTTTTATCATTATCATCAGGAAATTCTGTTGGAAAAATATACAGAGGAATGGAGATATTTTGAATTATAGTATTTTGCTCATCACATGATCTCACAGGGCTCCAGACTGTGAATAAATTGGTACAAAATACAACAAATGCAACAATTAATCTTTAATAATTAACCTAGTCACTACATACTGTAGTTGTGTGTCCATATACTTTTTCATTATTATCTCATAATGTGCCATTAGTTGAAGAGAAAGTTCACCCAAAAATGAAAATTCTGTGTTTCTTAATTATGTGACAATTTGGTCTGCTACACCCTTCATCCCCTCTTACCCTGGATGGTAATCTGTTCATAGGCATTAGGGCACAGGAACCATTGTTAATTATGAGAGCAAATTTTGATTTTAGTCACAGTTTTTTGAGTGAAATGCCATTTAGTTTTAGTCATTTAATCATCTGAATTAGTTTTAGTCTAGTTTTAGTTGACTAAATACCATACATTTTTTTCTACAGTAGATCTAGTTGGCTAAAATCCAATAATTTCATTATGCGACATAGTATTCAGCAGAGTGTGCTTTTGGTGTGTACAAGTAAGAGCAGTGTGCAATTTAGAAAACAACCATTGAGTGAAAAACTTTTACTTTAAGACATATTTCCCACTTTTTCACCTCCAGAAGCAGCTAATCTGCATTGCTCAGTCATGGCACTAAGAATATGTTTACAAACAAACATTTGGTTTAAGAGATTGACATAAGGTGGCGCAAGGTTTGGGCCAACAAAAGAAGATGGGTTGGCGAAATGAACAAAGCAAGGAAGTGGTCAACGGATGAGAAGAACTGCAAATACATACAACCTTACGGTAGCAGTGATGGTGGCCCTGCACGTTCCACAAACCTGGTCCAGAGCACGTGAATAGCCGGGAACAATTAGGCAATTTGTCATGAATTAGAGGACGCCGTCATGGCTGGTTCCTCATTAAGTCGTGAGTCGACAGCCTAATTGAGCAGCGTTCTCGTGTCTGGAGAAGCTTTGAAAAATGAAAAGCCTGTGCAGCACACGACCACAGCAGTATTAGGATCTCTCTATTTCTTGCTCGCTATAGCCCACCCTTCCTAATGAGGTACACTCCACTCCCCTTACCCTGCTGGAAGCAGTAGAGGAGCACAATAATGCTAGAAACACCTGCTCCTGCCAGCAGGGGGCAACCATAAGGATCAGCCTCACCACATCAGTCCAAACCCCAATCCTGCTCTGGGCTCTCACTCACTCACCATCTCTGCCATATCACTTGAAATGAGCCAAGTACATCATATCACTAATGTGAAAGTAATAACTGCATTTCTAGTCACAAATGTGCCTCAGGGTATAGCAATAATGATGTACAGAAAAAAAACCCTGCACAGGGTTTGTGAATGTTTTAAAAGAATAACTCTTGATGCTTCTTAAGTCATTCTGCTGGAAAATACAGCTCAAAGTCATAGCTTGTTTTACATGATTTCAAAATGGTAATTTATAGCCATTATCTGGTCCAACCTACTGAGAAGAGAGAGAACATCCTGAACCAGCCTAAGTAGGCTTTCTGATCTTCACTTGTTTTCCAGCATGGTCTTTCTTTTGGCTGGTTTTAGAGGGTTGGCCACCTTGGCCTGGATAGGACAATCTTAAACTAGATAACACCAGCTTAAATCAGTGATAATCAGGTTTGTTTATTTGTAGACCAGTTTGGCCGTAAGAGTTGATAGAGACCATTAGAGACATACACATACACATACACATACATACATACATACATACATATACATACATATATATATATATATATATATATATATATATATATGTATATGTATGTATGCATGCATATGTATGTATGTGTGTATATATATATATATATATATATATATATGTATGTAAGTATGTATGTATGTATATATGCATGCATATGTATGTATGTGTGTATGTGTATATATATATATATATATATATATATATATATATATAGTGCATATATATGTATGTGTATGCGTGTATATATATATATATATATATATATATATATATATATATATATACACACACACACATATACATATACATAAATATGTACATTATTTATATATATTTATATATATTATATATATAAATATTACTGATTTATTTCAAATACATTTCAGTTATAAAATCAATTAATCAGTTATAAATACATACATACATACCCCTCCAAAAGTTTGGAAACACCCCTGGCAAAGTGTGGTTTTGGACTATATCAGCATAAATCCTTAGCATTTTTTGGTGCAAATACATTAAAGTAACTTCACTCTAAACCCGGATAAGTTGAATTTACTTAAAAAATTGGAGGAAACTGGTTGCCCTAAAAAATTTAAGTAATGTAAAGTTTATTTAACTTAAAATGTTTTGTAATATGAATTACAAAGGTCATTTCATTTAACTTAAAATGTTTTGTAACATCATTTCATTTGCAATTATTATAACTATTATATTTAAGTCAAATATACTAATTTCCAAGTTAAATCTATATCAAATGTTTTATTTTTCCAATTTGTTAACCTAGAAAATTAAGAAAAAAGCAAACAAATAAAGGAACATTAATGCAATTTTCCCTTTTATTTTAAATCAATTCAATTACAAATATTCAATTGAAAACACAACAAAACCATTTTTTCATATCCTGAAAACATTTCCCCATAAAACATGGGAGAAAAAAAAAAAGTTCAAAAAGATACTAGTTCAACAAATTAACTTATCGTTAAGCACACAAACAAGTTTTCCTCAGAATCGCAACAAACAGCATCAAAACAATATGTTTTTTCCACACTCTGAGTTCACACTATTGGCAATACTGAATTTTAGGTGTCAGCTCACCTTTTCCCGACAAAAAATATAAAATACTTTTCATACACTTAGGATAGTCCAGGTGTAGGCAGGGAAATCAGTCTGAAAACAATGGACATAGAAGGCCTGAGATTGGTCAGTTCATCCATTACCAAGCTTTCTTCCAAGATGATTCCCACTCTAGATGAGGTGAGCTGTGAACTTTCTTGATCAACGCTGAGGATTCTTACTGAAGTCTGTCTTGTCAGCTGCCTCCTAACAGAGGAAGAAACAGAACGACAAATACATTATCAAGTCAGTTAGACAATGCTGTTGTTAAATACTCAAAGTCTTATGCTGCCTTCACACCATGTCATAATTACTTTAATTCTGAGAGGACAACATTGTGATGTTCAGCTTGTGAGCTGTTCATGTCAATAGACTGGGAATTGCGCTTTTCTATGGCAACACTATCAATGTCTAAATTAATCTGGAGCAGTCAGATACAGTGGTTAGTTGGTACAGCTCTCAGAAAATTTCCAGTTTACAGATGGTAATTAGACTTTAGGGTTTACGTTTAATTGTACATCTACAGAATATTTAAAGTAAAATCCACATACAAACACTACTGGCATATGGTCAGGAAGATCGGTGTTATTCAGGAAAGCTTGTAAACAACAGGAATGAGTGCAGGACAGACTCACACCATCATCATTATGAATAATCTTCTGACACACACTGTGCTAGTCAAAGTGATCATCCTCAGAACAGGTCTCAGTTAACCCACGACATACAGTTGATCTTGAACTTTGGTGTGAAGGTGGCATAAATGTGAACAAGGAAATTGTTTTGTTCTTGAATAATTTCCATGTTTGAACAAAGAGACAGGGTTTCACAGACAGGGCTTCACAGACAGGGCTTAGCTTAAGCCAGGACTAGGCCTTAGTTAAATTAAGATACTTAAATAGCTTTTATAAAAACACCTTAAAAACTTTACTGGTGTGCATCTTGAGAAAAGAAAAATGGCACTGACATATTTTAAAATATGTCATTACAAGGTATTTTCAGTAAAGACTCCTTGTCATGTTATTAAACATGTTATTTTATTCTGAGACTGGCCTTAAGTCTTGTCTGTGAAACCAGGAGGAAAATGTGTAAATAGCAGTGCTCTCTTATCAGTTATTAGGATCATACTTACACTTTCAAAGCATCTCTTCCATTTCTTCTTTCTTCCAAAACAAGATAGTCGTTAAGAGGACTCTGAACCTAGATAGAACAGAAGTATATTCATCCGCCTTTGTATTTATACCGCTAATTAACGAAAACTTACGCTTTCAAACAATAGCCATGTCTAAATTAAACGTGGTACATTAACGTACTGCACTCACCATATTAGCTCCACCTTTGTCGCTCCTCGGCTGGAATCGCGGCTACTGTATGAGTAAAACTAAATTTACACTCCTCACAAACAACAGCTCCTCGAGTGAAAAAGAAATCATTGAAAGAAAAAGGCAAAAAATGTTAGTCGAACTCGCCAGTCAGGGGTTCAAGCGCAGGCGAGTGAGAACACTAGCTATCAACGGATGAGAAATGTCCCGTCGTTTAGACGAACAACAACTTTTGCCGATCACAAAGAGTTTCTCGAGGGACGTGATAAAAGATAAATGGCGGAAAACAATGCCAATAGAACTATCTAAATCTAAATTTCCACATTCATCCACAGCTTAAATTCATACACAATCACAGTGACAAAATGGCGCTGTTACTCGCACCACCGGTGGAGGAGGCGTGGTCAGGAGATAAATTTCATAATACGAGTTAATTTAACTTAAGTTTATTCACAGGTTCAAATATGTCTACAAATTAGTAGAATCTACTTATATTTTATAAGCAATGCAGTAAAACTTAAATATTGTGTTCAATTGTAATTAAATGGTTTAATTAGATACAAAATCCGGGCTTACAGTGTTGACATAGAAGACCAGCAAAAATATATATATATATTTTATTTTGATTACATAATAATGGCAATATATACATGTCAAAATCAGACATGCCCCTTTGCCAACTGTGATGCCTGGTTACTGGTTTAAACTTGGCCCAGGTTTTTAAAAGATTTTTGGGTCAGCGCACCTTAAAGTGGTCATTGGATGCCCATTTTCCACAAGTTGATATGATTCTTTACGCTCTTAATTAAAAGTCTATAACAGGGTTGGCGAACTCCAGTCCTGGAGAGCCGCAGCCCTGCAGAGTTCAGCTCCAACCCTAATTAAAACTCACCTGCCTGTTGCTTTCTAGTAACCCTTCAGACCTTAATTAGCTTGTTCAGGTGCTTTTGATTAGGTTTGAAGCAAAACTATGCAGGGCTGCGGCTCTCCAGGACCGACGTTCACCACCCCTGGTCTATAATATACTTTGGTTAAAAATTCTCAATGGTTGTGTAAAACAACACCCTTTTTACCTTGCCAAAATCAGCTCTGCAAAAATCATCTCATTCTGGGTGAAGCTGCTTTAAATGCAAATGAGCTCTGCTCACCCCACCCCTGTCTTCTCTCTGTGGAAAAACGAGCCTGTTTACTTTAGCCGCATTTAGCCGCTAAACTTGCTAACTAGCACTTTATTAGGACAGGTGATCGCAAAGATTCATAACACAAACCCTTACACTCACTTCTGCTGTAAGTGAAGCTGGATCACGAACGATTCGCACGAACATAGACAGATATATGTAGATCAGGAGGCACATTCTCTTCACAAACAAACGTAATCCACTGCATCTTCAGCGGCTCAGATGTCAGGAGTAAATGACGACCACTATGTTCATTATTACATCCAGCAACACAACACCTCAATCGCTCAATCTGAGATATTCTTGTCTAACTTACATCCCTGCAGCAGCATCGAAACAAAAGAGGACGGACTGTGACAGCTGATCTGAGGTAAAACGCTCATGTCAATCAACTATCATGGGAGCGGCCTCTGTCGGTGTGACGCCACAACAACAGGCATCTAAGAATGGCAGGCTCAATTTGAAAAAGGGGATATTATTTTTACAGATTAATTCAAAACCACTGCATGGATTTTTATCATTATAGGGTAGATTTGTACATACACTGCCAGCACACATTAATGTTCAAACAACATGTAAAAGTGAACTTAGCATCCGATGACCCCTTTAATAGCTTCAACAACTGATTGCCAATTAAGTTTAGAATACAATGAATTTAGGCCAAGATTATGCAGAGCTGTAATAGCTGCTAATGGTGGATATTTTGATGAATTGAAAATGTAAGTTTTTTTCTATGTATAAACCGTTTATGTAATAAAATATGTTTTTGTAGTTTGTATTGTCCCTTATCAGAGCAAAATTATCACAAATTAAAAAGGATTCATGCCAATATTGTCCAAAACCCCACTTTTCCAGGAAGTTTCCAAACTTTTGGAGGGCAGTGTACATACATAAACTATGTTCAAAAAACTGATACTTTTCATGACTACATAAAAGTAGCCAAAAACTACACATTTTCAGGGTCACACCTGTCACTATTAAACGCTTCAGATGGCTGTTGGATTCTGGTCAGTTGTTTCTACTTTTACTTGTGTTTAACCACAGGGTCATCCCCCTCTGCTCTGCTAAACAGGAAGTTGAGTTTGTGAGAGCAGGGGGCCGAGGCTTGAGGTTACAGTCATGGCGTGCTGCAGATCTCGGCATCTGCTGTTTGCCTTTCCTGTTTTGACGGCTACTGTCTAGCTCACTCCAAATAATGCTTTTGGCACCAGCGCACCCTTAACTGCCCCGCTCAGACCTCATATCGTTCCGCACAAAAAGAGGAACTGACTTAAACGTACATCCGCTCCCTCTCCCTCCCAACTCCCCAAACACACTGACAAACAAGGAACTCACCGTTCTCCAAACAGGCCTGGGAGAGGAGACCCGTCTGCCTGTTCAGTCTGTTTGTTTGATGGGGGAATCGACTCCCACTCAGGGACGAATATCAGATTTAAAAGACTGATACTGACTTATGGTTTGTCAGTTATAAAGCATGTCCTCTGCATGGTTGTGAAAATAAGGACATTTATCTTCACTGAATGAACACAATGTTCTTCTCTCTAGGGTCGCTGCGGCCTTTTCAGCTGGAATGAGAATCAGTAATTGTGTGGTGAGATGTCCAAATAACAGCCTCTGTCCTACATGTTTATTTGGCTGTAGAACCATACCACTGAAGTTTTAGGAAGAAAGACTTGTGAACTGGACAGGAAATTATAAACTGATGTAATTGGATTATGGGTTATCCTTTTATTTAGCCTTGCAATTATTCATTTCCATATAATAATTATGTTCAATTACATTACACCATCAATATGATTATTACACTCATCAAAATGAGTCACAAGAGTCAACTTTAACACAGTAATATCTGGGTCTACCATAAAAAATGGGGAAAAATCATGAACAAAAAAGGTGAAAACACATGACATAATATATTTTTTTTAGGTTCATACTGATTTCATATAGTTTAGAAAAAACTTTTAGACCATTTTTTTAAAGAAGCGGACGGATGGATGGACGGATGGATGGATGGACTGACAGACAGACAGGCAGACGGACGGACAGACGGATGGATGGTCAAAGAACTGATGGGTAGACAATGAATGGGTGGACGGACAAACTAATGGACGGATGGATGGACGGACACACATATCTGCATGAAAACCTCATGTTCAGACTTACGGTTTCCTTTCTTCTTTTAAATGTCCATACTGTTTACATATGGACTTATTTACAGTGCCTATAAACATGAATTATACCTCATTATGGGATTTACACACAGATATGGGCATATGAATGCACAAATATGTGCAACATATGTAAGAAAACATGACAATATGTAAACGTAAATATTCATGAAATCTATCATCTATCTATCCGTCTATCTATCTGTTTATCCATCTGTCAGTCCTTCCGTTTGTCTGTCTGTCCATCCATCCATCTGTTCATTTGTCCATCTATCCGTATGTCTGTCCATCAATCCATCCACCCCGTTTGTTTGTCCATCCATCCATCCACCTGATCATTTGTTCATCCATCCACATGTCTGTCTGTTTGTCCGTCCGTCCGTCCGTCCGTCCATCCATCCATCCATCCATCCATCCAGTCCAGTCCGTTCATCTGTCAGTCTGTCCATCCATCCATCTATCCATCCATCCATCAATCTGGCATCGCTTGTTCACTTGTTTATCCGTCCATTCACTGTCTATCCATCAGTCCATCCATCCATTTTTTTGTCTGTCTCTCTGTCCATCTGTCTATTCATTGTCCATCCGTCCATCCATTCTTGTCAATCCACCCATCCATTTGTTTACCCATCCATCCATCTGTTCATTCATCCATCCATCGGTCTATTTATCTGTCTGTCTGTCAGTCTGTCCATTCATCCGTTCGTCCCTCTGTCCATTCATTGTCCATCTGTGTGTTTGTCCATCTGTCCATCCATTCATCTGTCTTTCTGTCAGTCTGTCCATTTGTTCGTCTGTCCGTCCATCCATCCATCTGTTAGTTGTTCATCCGTCATTTGGTCTGTCTGTCAGTCCATCCATCCATTCATTTTAAAGAAGCGAACGGATGGATGGATGGATGGATAGACGGATGGATTGACAGACAGATGGGTGGTCAAAGAACTGATGGGTGGACAATGAATGGATGGACATACAACCTAATGGATGGACAGATGGACTGAGATAGACTGATGTAAAATGAATGGACAGATGGACAAACGAATGGAAAGACTGACATACGGATGGACAGACAATGAATGGACAGATGGACGGAGAGACGGACAAAAAAAAATGGATAGATGGACTGATGGATAGACAAGGAACAGATGGACTGACAGACAGACCTATGCCAGATGGATGGATGGACGGAGGGACAAACGAACAGATGGATGGACAAACGAAAAGATGGATGGACAGCCGGAAGGTCTGACAGACAGATAGATAGATAGACGGACAAACAGACAGACAGAATATATTCATGAATATATACACGTGTACATATTCTCTTAAATATATGTGCATTCATATCCCCATATCTGTGTAAAAATCCCATGATGAGGTATAATTCATGTTTATAGGCACTATAAATAAGTCCATATGTGAACAGTATGGACATTTAAAAGGAGGAAGGAAACCATAAGACTGAACATGAGGTTTTCATGCAGATATCGCATGAGTGTGTTCTTTAAGTGCATGCGTTTATATGGATATGCACATATGAGTGTGTGACAAGCTTGTGGTTGTGATCACTCTTGCTAACTCCCAACCATCTTAGTCAGCAAAGCTTTGCATTGGTTAAGTGTCTGCTTAGAGAAATTACAAACCCAGAGAAGATAAAGTCTTAAAATCTGTATAAATCCATCTGAGGGAAGGAGTGTCTGGGAGGATGGGAAGAGGGGGATTTGGATATGGCACAAAATTTACTCAGCAAAAAATCTTAGAGCGTAAATCAGCGTGACGAGAGTGATGGAGTGGGGACCGGGATGGAGGTATTGTGTCAATCACATCATGCCAGGAGAAATGCTGGAGAGGAAAATGCTGGAGAGGAAAATGCTTAAGAGGGAAGAAAACTCTTCAGGAATCCAGGGTGGCTGAATACACACACACTGAAATAACATTAAAGAAAATGCCTGAAGTTCCTTAATCAAAGTGGTCGACTTGCTATGAACATGTGGGCGACTGGTGTGTCAATGAATAACACAGTCGCTAACAAGCACATTTTTAATCTTTAGCATTTAAACTGAGGAGCGGCACTCTGACTAAACATGCCGGACGACCAAGAAAGACATGCAAAAACTTTGATCATTATTGTTTGCAGGGCTTCCAAATTCTCCTAAATAGTCTTTAAAACACGCCTGCCTTTGATGTTTAACATTCTGATGAGCAGATGGAAGCCCAAACTTAAGTGCAGACTGATGAAAGCCGAACATGCAAGCTTAAAGCCATAGACCAAAAAAAAAAAAAAGAAGTGAACTATCGCTTACTCACCCTCATCTTGTTCCAAATCTGTATGACTTTCTCTCTTACTTCATGTTGAACTTTTCTTTCTGTGGAAATACAATGAATGGGGACTGAAGGTTTAAAAATAGTTTATGTACTAAATTATATTATGCATTACTTATAACCTATTTATTACCCATTAACCACCTTAAAATAACATTTCCAACTTAAAACTGGCACAAATCTTGAATGCTTTTTAAAGAAGGCTACTTTTAAAGAATATTATTGTGGGAGGGGGGAAAAAAGATTAAAAAAGAAAATAAATATATGTGACCCTGGATCACAAAACCAGTCATAAGGGTCAATTTTTAAAAAATGAGATTTATACAGCATCTGAAAGCTGAATAAATATGCTTTCCATTGATGTATGGTTTTTTATGATAGGAGAATATTTGGTCAACATGCAACTATTTGAAAATCTGGAATCTGAGGGTGCAAAAAATCTAAATATTGAGAAAATCACATTTAAAGTTGTCCAAATAAAGTTATTAACAATGTATATTACTAATCAAAAATTATTTTTTTTTAATATATTTACAGTAGGAATTTTACAAAATATCTTCATAGAACATGATCTTTGCTTATTTTCCTAATGATTTTTGCCATAAAAGAAAAATCAATAATTTTGACCCATACAATGTATATTTGGCTACTGCTACAAATATACCCCAGCGACTTAAGACTGGTTTCGTGGTCCAGGGTCACATATAATTGTTTGTTTATTGTTATGAAAACTGCACAAATACATTTTTTTTTTTAATTTAACATAAATAAATAAATAAATAAAGAAATAAATAAAGTTTTAGTAAGATTTTGTTTGGGTGCAGTACCAAATGTTTCCACTAAATGAAATTTGTTTCCCATTCATTCCCAATGCTATGTAAGCCCATTTCCGCCATGTTAGAAAAAGTCAAAATTATGACTTATAAAACCAAAATTATGACTTTAAAAGTCAAAATTATCTCTTAAAATCAAAAATGACTTGCAGTTGAAATTGAAATAAAAAGACGACATTATGAGAGTCATAATTTTACTCTTTATCTCATAATTATGGCTTTTAAAGTCAGAATATCAACTTATTAGGTCAATCTTGACTTTTTATCTCGTAATTATGACTTTAGTATGTCAATTTAGATTTTTTACATCATATTTTTACATCAACTTTTTATCTCATAATGACAAATCATAATTTTGACTTTTTAATCTCATAACTATGACTTCCAAAGTAATAATTTTGACTTTTTTACCTCGTAATTACGGCTTTCGTAATTTCAACTTTTTATCTCGTAATTATGACTTAAGTATGTCAATTTCAACTTTTTACATCATATTTCAACTTTTTATCTCACAAAAACAAATCATAATTTTGACTTTTTATCTCATAATTATGACTTTTAAAGTCATAATTTCAACATTTTAAGGCATGAATTTTTTTTTTCTTGCGTGGCGCATTTGCGAGTTTTTCCTCTCACAATTCTGACTTCATGTCTCACAATTGCAAGTTTATATTACACAATTCACAATTACACG
This sequence comes from Labeo rohita, assembly GCF_022985175.1. Taxonomy (NCBI): domain Eukaryota; kingdom Metazoa; phylum Chordata; class Actinopteri; order Cypriniformes; family Cyprinidae; genus Labeo; species Labeo rohita. Next base: position 9,170,235 of record NC_066887.1, read on the forward strand.
TCAGAATTGAGATAAAAATTTATAATAACTTTTTTTTTTCAGTGGCGTAAACAAGCAAACACAGGTAAATACAGGTAAAAATACTTCTTGTGTGAAGTTCTACAACTCTCCACTAGATCTCTTTACATTTTTTGTCTCATAAGATTAGCAATGAAATTCTCATATTTCAGCAATAAGTGCACTTAGTCTTGAAGCCTTTTTTTTAATTAAAAAGCCCTCCAGTGATGTGTGATAAGGGGAGGATCTCACGAACAAAACAAGAAAATAAAACCTCTTTCGCCATGAAAAAAACAATCCATAATTCATAGTCTTCTGTCTAGTCTAGGGGCAAAAGTCATAGTGGCATCTATTATTGATCGTACACTTCTTATGTTATTAATTCACAATACGAGCTTGAAGAAGAGCGAGACATGAGAGCTGGCAATTTCTGCTGTGCATGAGGATCTTCAGAGGACAGCATTATAAATGCTGTCTTTAAGAAAGTCTTTAGACATGAGAGACAGCAGTGAGCACTGAAGTCAGTTTGCAGTTCCTCTTTTAAAACATTGTTAAAAACAGTGTCCTTCGCTGTTCGCCTAAATAACAAAATGTACTACAAATTGAAATAAGAGAAAACTTAAAAAAAAAAAAAAAAAATGCTCTTGGTTATTTAAATCCTGTTGTTGTTGTACGGTGTGAGAAACAACTCCAAATGATTCAGTGCCAGAGTGAGCTGTCAGAATGATTCAGACAGAATCGTGAGCTGATTCATGCTGTTTTGCTAACATGATTGACCAATTCATTGTAAACAGTCTACTCAGGATATGTGAATCAGATATCACTATCTGACACACACTTTGAATCCCAGAATCTATCCATCACTTCCAAGGCATGAAATAGGAATATGAAACATCACAATTTCAGTCAGAGGCCCAAACTAAGGAAAAAAATATATGAAAATTCTAGGACCAAAAAGTAAGACCATTATCCACACTACTATGTCACTACTGAGAAATGTATAGTTAAACTAATAGCTGTACTTGTAGCTCCTATGGCCCAACACTGCCTGGATGAAGCTGTAATACACACGAGCCTCAAGAGAGCGGTTGGATTTCAGAGTCTGTCACTGGTTCTTCCTGTGGGGGAGGTCAAAGGGGAAAGAGCTAACACAGGGTGACTGAGCGGCCCCTGAACAAAAGAATAGATGGTAGGAGAGAGAGCGCTAAAGTAATGGTGGGAGTCCCATACATCACCCTTTCTCCAAGCCTGCAGGATGCCCCCCGTTCACAATTTGTTACCACCAGGAAGAAACAGCCTTGTCATCGTGAGCAAGTAGGTCAGTAGGCAGCTGAGAGAACACAAATCTGTCAAATATACAGTCAAGAACAGCACGGAGCACAATGAAAACATTATTTTTTGTTCAAGCATTTTTGCTTGGTTGCATAAAACACAGTTTGAGCGCCAAAAAAAACATTAAACATTACTTAATTTTATATACAGGGGTAAAAGTCTGATTAAAACAGTAAAAAAAAAAAAAAAAAAAAAAAAAATGTAAAAGTTGAAGTAGTTTGGTGGAATCATTTAATGTTATTTCTTTAAAAGAAAAAAAAAATGCTTATTAACATCTGGAATTAAAAAGTTTAGTTTTCAAAAACTTACTTACAGGCCCTAAAACGTTGTTTTCCTGTAAATTAACAGTTTTTAGTTGAAAACAGTGTTGTGTAAATAACCCTTAGACTCATCCACCCTTAGTCCCATCCACTTAAAATCAAGTACTTGGGTGACGTCATCTAATATCGTGTAACGTCCACTTCGCAGGGCACTTACGGTTGAATAGAACAAACGTCATTCGTGATAAGAGATACATACGAAATATGCAGAACTCAGGGTGCGAGGACTGGGTTTGGGAAGAAGTAGAACCCGTGTAAATATCAGATCATCTTTCCAGCGCTGGAGAGAACAAAAGGGGTGGGAAAGCCTGTGATCGGGTGAGGTTGCTTTGTTTCTTCTCGACAGGTGAGAAACACTGGTTTTGCATTGTTTCAAATAACTAATATATGCTGGCTTTTGCTTGAATATGACTGTGTGTCATGTTCGCTTGTTCGTTTATCTGCAATCAGTGGCTGGTGCAGCAGATTCCACCATAATCATTGCCTGGGTTGCATACGTATGTGTGGGGCAGAGCTATCAAAATAGGGGCGAGACCCTTTTGGAGTCTTTGTTTTGGTGATTTCAAACATAAACATTGGCTACCACAAATCACTTACCCCACCTTTAATTATCTGCATGCACGTACATTACGTGTGTGCTTCTCAGAGCGGCTCCGTTCACAGTAAATGCTGCTCCACACAAACTGTTATCATTTACATGTGTGGAGCATCTCAAACTCCATCTCTGCATATTGCTGTGAGTTTGGGTTTATTATTGCAACATGCACCATTTCATCAGATTTGTAAGGTAAATCATTTATAAACCTACGCAAATACAGGAGAATGGGAGCCCCTTTCCACCACTGAATTTGAGAAATAGTCGCAGTTGTGAATTAATATTTTTAAAAAAAGTCAGAATTGCGAGTTTATATGACACACAGTGTTGGGGGTAATGCATTACAGGTAACAAGAGTTACGTAATATTATTACTTTTTTCAAGTTACTTTTGAATGATCTGAGTTACTTTTTCAAACAAGTAAATTCAGTTACTTTTTTCCTCATTTATTGATTGACAAGTCTCCTGTCGGGAAATTGGGAGTAAACATGATGTTACTGTATTCTAGACTAAATGTGAACATGCAATAACTCATCTCACTCACAAAAAAAACAGATTCAGTATTCCTCAAAATTAAGAAAAAGTCAAATTCTAACTCAGAATATGACGCAACCCTGCAATAATTAAATATGTTAAATAAAACAAATATCCTTTATGTATTTAATCCCATTTCATTAACCAGTGTCTTTGCTGCTGACCTTCCATGATGCAATTCAACCATACTAATAAGCAAAAATTACTTTAGATAAACTAATATTTATGCTTCACTTTTTTTTTTTTTTTTTTTATAGCTGAAGAGTGATCTCCCGCATAAATGCAGATTTCTTTCAGCCTGAGGTGAATTTATTTCACTTTTGGTGTAAAAGGGCTTTCACATTAGAATTGTTTTATATTAAAAACAAAGAATCAAGCCCTGCCCAGATTTAAAAAGTAATGCAAATACAACGTAACATTACTTTCCATTAAAAAAAAAACAACTAAGTAACGTAATTAGTTACTTTTTCAGGGAGTAACGCAAAATTGTAATGCATTACTTATAAAGTAACTTTCCCCAACACTGATAACACAATTCTGAGAAAAAAAGTCAGACTTGCAAGATGTAAACTCGAAATTGCGAGAAAAAGAGTCAGAATTGTGTAATTAAAAAGTCGCAATTACCTTTTTTATTTTTTATTCAGTGGCAAAAACTGGCTTCTATAGCTAACTGTTCATTGTGATTACAAAATAAAAGTTTTAACCCTTACTCTGACTTTACTTGTTTTGATGTCCACAAATCAAAGAAATTACAGTAGCATTTCTGTCGTATAGAAATGGCCAAATATTAAAGATTAAGTGGACATTTGAATTAAAAGTTTTAAAGTCAATATTAAACAAGGATTAGAACACCTAATGTACGTTAACTCTATTGTTCATAATAAATTATGTATTTTAACAGTTTTGTTCAATAAAACGTTCAATAAATACGATTACTTGCTTTTGATACTTTATTTGAAGTAATCATTGCTATTATATATGTATTTTAAATAATGTTAAAGGCTATTGTTGAATCCTTGTATACCAATTCAAACATAAGACTTCCTTCATTCAGCCTGCATGTAATAATCAATAGTAATGACACGGCCTGAAGCCACCATAAGATAAAACAAGTGCGAATGACAGGCAAATGCGTTTATCTATATCGCCTCCGGTTACATAGAAATAAATCACACACACTTCAGTGTGCATTAGGTGTGTTTACATTTGTACTAAAAGGTCATAGCCAAAAGGGTTAATGTCATGAGTGACATCTGACCCCACCGTCAACTCAGGACGCAGCTACAAACACACACACACACAGCATAGGATATAGACAACCATGCGCACACCCACACAGGGGGCCTAGCATCTGGCTAAGCTATCAATGCTCTTGTAACGTCTCTTGTCAATTTACGAGTCCTGTTTTTCAAAGTTAGTGCTCACTGTGGTGCTTTAAATACACAGCTGTAGAGGCCAGATCCTCATTTCTGACCTCAAAATGGCAGCGTATTCCCGCTATTCAGCCTCACTCTTATTACAACACACATAACCAAACGAAAAAGGAAATAGAGGGGAGAACAAAATACTCACAATGACCACTGGGTGCAGGATTGTGTGTAAACAACTGCAGCAACTTGGCAGCAGTGTGGCGGGATAATTTGGACATCAAGCTGAAAACAGAGTTGAGCAACAAGGTCAGCATGACAGGTTGCATTGCCTCAGAAGTGTGGGAAAAGCATGGCGCTCTGCCGTCGGCCTTGATTAGTCATTGCTTCTAAAGGGGAGCCAGGTCCAGTTTCTGCACAAACTTGGTTTAAGAGAGACCAGAGTCATCTGCCTGTCACTGCCGGTTTCCAGTCACACAGACAGGCAAACAATGAGGAGGAAGTCATGAAATCAACCACAGCCTCTGGTTTCTGTTGTGTCTGGGAAAGGCCTCAGCTCCCACACGAGAACCTGTGGAGTGGACAAAAGAGAGAAGGTCAAAGATGATTCCGGAAACAACAAGGTTCTGGCCCGCATGCATCATGTAAAACCCCGTCCTACTGTTATTTTAAGCTATCAGGAGAGCATTCCTTCCAAGCTCTGGGCTTTCAAACACTTACACAATCAGTCAAAAGGCTAGGCAGGGAAAAATACCTGTGTGTTTCCGAACAAGATATACTTCTACAGAGTAATCTCAGGGAGTCTTGGGATTTTTTTTTTCCTTTTCCAAAGGATTAGCTGAACCAAAAGTGAAAATTCTGTCATCATTTACACACTGTCTTGTTGTTCCGAACATCGTTCCAGACTTTACTTCTTCCACAAAACACAGAATCTCTGAAGTATATATTGGTTACTTTTTTCCATGAACTTGCAATAAATAGTTACTGGAGCTTTCAAGTTTTAAAAACAGCCTAAAAGTATCATAAAATAAGTCTATATGACTCTTTTAAAGCCATATAATAACTTTGAGTGTCGAAATGTGTTATTAGGGCCACCAGTGGTGCGAGGACCCTATTGGAATTGCTCCGTTTCTTCTTCTTCTCCAAAATGAATCACATTTTTGAGGGCCTAAACATGCTTGAAAACTCATGAAACTTGAAACAAGCCAAAAGTGGTACAATTTACATCTGATAGGGGTTTCAGAAGTGGGTGTGACAAAATGGCTCGATAGCGCCACCTATAAAATTTTGACGAAGTGACCCTTGAGCTACGTTTCGCATACATGTGTGAAATTTGGTACACACGTAACACACCAATACCTACAAAAAAAAAGTCCCTCGGGACGAAGTCTTAAACCCAACACGAAGTCTGTAATTTTGAATTTTCTTGGCAAGTTTTGTGCTGTTTTTGCCATTTTCAGGCCTTGTATTTAAACAAGCTCCTCCTAGAGATTTAAACAGATCAACACCAAATTTGGTCAGTCTAATCTAAAACCCTTTGTGACGTTAAATTGCGAAGATCTCAAATTTTCATTGATGAGCGTCTTCGTGGCGCTGACAAAATTTGATGTTTCGCCATGAAAAAGGAAGTTGTTACAGTTCAGGCATACAATGTCCAATCTGCACCAAAATTTACATGTTCGGTAAGAGTCTTGTCCTGAACACATGGCCATGCCCATATTCAGTTTTAGTCATAGCGCCACCTGCTGGCAACAGGAAGCGGGATCTTTTACGCGCTAACGAACTCCTCAAAGAGATTTAATGAGATCAACATTATATTTGGTCAGTCTACTGTCTTTGCGATATTAAATTGCAGTTTTCCTGGCCCTTAAGAGTCCTGGCTGAACATATCTAAAGCCCAATATCCTGTAATAGCGTCACCTGCTTGCAACAGGAAATGATTTGTTTTACACCAATTTAAATATGCAATGTCCGATCTGCAAACTTCACAAGTTTGGTAAGAGTCCTGGCCTGAAGACATTTACATGACAATACGCAGTTAGAGTAATAGTGCCACCAAGTAAGGAAGTTTAGCATGTAAAAGAAATATTCCTCCTATATTTAACTCTTTAAATACATATCTCACCATTTGCTGTTTTCCTAAAGCCACCAGTTTGTGGTGAGCCTGGGTGCCGGAGCCCTTTCAAAGTGGCTTGCAGCTTTAATTTAAATGTAATTTCTTATTTAAATGTTGTTTTTTCCACTTCAGAGTGCATGTGTCAACATTTTCAGTAAATAATGACTTAAATTTCAGCCTGTTCTTCACACAAATTGTCAAAACACATAGAAATGATCAGAAAACTTGAAAAATAGTTTACAAGACAAATGGACTGTATCTTTAAGATACAATTAAGATTTATTGTGTCATTTTGTAGCTTGACAGACCCAGTTCTCAGCCATTTCCTTTGCATTTTAAGGATTTGTGAGGATATTGATCAAAATATAAGAAAATTTTACAAAAGAGTCACAGACTTTGGAAAAACATTAAGGTGAGTAAATGGGTAAATTAAACATTTATTTCTTTGTTTTATTGCAACTCTTTTTAGTTACTATTTATTTAGTTAATGGCTATCAACAAGATCTGATTATGCACCTTGATGGTGGTTTGTAAAAAAAAAAATAATAATAATCTGTTGGGGCGTAAATAATACAGTTAGTATTTCTGTAGTGTTTTTTTGTTTTTTTTTTAATCAATGTTTAAATGTTTAGGGCTATAAAAACAAAGTTGGCTGAAAGAAAAGTTAAGGAATTTTTTAAATATTTCCATCAAGATATAAACTGCATTTTACAAATATCATTAATCATTACTTTATAAATATCATTAAGTTAAGAATTTGAACTATCCTTGCCTTGTCACACAAAGGTCAAATCTGATATTTTTAGACAAAGTTCACATTAGGGTTACTGTAACTATAACTTCTCACTAACTAAACTCTCACTGGGGACTTCCCATTGACTCTATGTAAATGTATGTTTACGATTGTGTGATTATGAGTGTGTGTGTGCTAAAACAGGTGAGAGGTTATATAAACAGACCAATCTGACTCAGGCACACATTAAGGCAAACCATGCACTTTAAAAAAAAAATGAAAATATCAACAGTGAACTGCTAAATTTATGTCATTCCAAAGGTGTTTTATGTGGTTACGAATTACAGGATTCATACAGCACTAGCATACTTAACATTTCAGGTCCCAAACTGCAGCGCACACCCACCAACACTCTCATACAGGTCCTTCATTCAGGCCTGTGGGCTGAGGAATGTGAGCATGTCCAGGTGCAGACGGAAAAGACTCGGGACTTTCCCCCTCAGCCTTTCTGATCCCTGTAGCAGAGCTCATGACTCAACATGGTCACACACATCAGAGGGAGAAAGAATGAGAGAGAAAGAGAGCGAGAGAGAGCGCAGCCTCTTGCTTACTGAAAATTTTCCCACCTCTTCCCTATCAGCACTAGCTAAGTTTACCCACAAGTCACTGACAAGTGCTCTCTGAGGACTCAACAGCACGAAAGGAAGTGTGAAAAAGCCTCTCAGGTAATTATTTATGAATATACCCCCACATTTACACTTATCAAAATCTCTCTCAGAGCTTAATAACCGAGGCTATGAATGGAGCCTTGTGCTATATGTTGCTGAACCACAGCATATAGAGTTACACATCTTAACGGGGGCGATCTAACAGCCAAATATTTCAATCCAAACACAGACTCTGAAAAACACAAACACAACATTGGACATAAAAATACACAGAAGATTCTATCTCAAGGAAGTATGTCAAATGCAACTGTATCTAGATTTTGTACAAATTTACCACCTGCTAAAAAGTAGTAGTTGGTTACATGGATCCAAAACAGGATTAGGCACTTGACCAAGTTTACAAGCTGAAAGGAACCTGGCTGAACTGGCAGACCATCTTGGAAAAACTGGTTGCTGCTAGTAAAGCTCTCATCTGGTCAGGCTAGAAGACCATATGGCCTATCGGCTAAACACAGCTTGCCAAGACTGGGAGTCCAGCTTTAACCACCTAAAACCAGCAAACACTTTTGGCTTCTTTAGTTTTTGGTGGGATTCAAGGAAAGAGGTCTTTACCAAGATAGTCTACCAATTTAGCTAGATCCCTAACTGTTGCTAGTTTAAATGGTCAACTAGTTAATTCATGTAAGACCAAGAGTTTTACCAGTGTTGGACCAGCAACAGTTTCACCATTTAAAAAGCTAGCTTGACTGGTGACGGTCCAACGCATTCTCATTGGAATTCTATATGAATATGTACAATGTCTTTAAACCACTCTGATGGTTAGGTTCAAGGGGAGGACCTTTATGATTACTTTTTTCTAAAAATCATATGTTTGGATACAAATTAAAACACAAATTCATACCAAATTGCTACCTCGTAAAATAGCATGTTCACATCTACTTTAAAGTTCGCATTAATTCTTTTTAAAACACCACGAAAACAATGTAAACACCAGACAAAGAAAATGGGACTGGATGTGACCATTAATTAAATAATAAATGACAACAAAAAACATCCAAAGCTATTCTGCAGGTTGGCAAACCATCTAACTCTAAATAATTGTTTTCTAAAAAGACACCTAACGCATCGTTTTATAAGGTGTAGGTAAAAAATAAATACAATACGGACAAGTAAATAGATAGTAGACAATATGCAGTACGAGTTTATAGTAGATATAAAATTTGATTTATGAGAAAATCTGGAATATAAACTTTGACATGTAAACTCAGAACTGTAAGAAAAAAGTCAGAATGCGAGATATAACCTTTTTATAACCTAAGATTTATGAGAAATAAACTTAGAATTGTGAAATTAAAAAATTGGAATTACGGAATATAAACGTGAAATTGCAAGAGAAAACTCAGAATTGCAAGTTATAAAATAGAATTGTGAGATGTAATCTCTGAACTGCAAAAACATTTTTTGGAACTGTAAGATATAAACTTTGATTTACCAGATATAAACTCGGAATTGTGAGGAAAAAAGCCAGAATTCCAAGATACAAACTTAGAATTGTTATACAATATATAAACTTGGAATTTGCAAGAGAAAAATCAGAATTGCGAGATATAAACTTAGAATTGCGAAATATAACTTTAGAATTATGAAATATAAATAACTTTAGAATTACATCTCACATTAAATTACATCGCACAATTCTATTTTATATCTTACAATTCTGACTTTTTTTCCCCTCGCAATTGAGTTAATAATCCGTAATTCTAACTTTTTCAATTTCATAATTTTAAGTTCGTATCTCAAAATTCTGACTTTTGTTACAGTTCCCAGTTGACATCTCGTTTGTATTTAAAATTTTCTCATAAATCTAATTTTATTTCATAAATCTAACACAGACATTCGTAGATATGCAATTGGTTGGTGCTGTGAATTTGCATCTGTAAGTACCTTGCCTATGGAAGTCCATCAAAAGAAATTAGCACTGAAATAAATTTCGGCCACAAAATTTTGCAAAGCAATGGTAAATAAGCAATGGGACACACCAAGCTGACGATTTTTGAGCATCTGTCATCTTAAGGTTTTTTTTTTTTTTTTGGTGTGTTCCACACTGTTGGTTCTACTCAGACAGCGTCAGCTGTTTTTGCATGTCAAATTGGCGGCATAGCTCATCAGCGAGAAAGAAACTTAGCGAATGAACGCACAAGAAAAAAAATAAATAAATAAAACAGAACTGACGAAAGCAACCCAGTAGCTTTTCGTAGTATGTTTCCATCACCTCTTGAAGTATCATATCAGAAACAAGTGATGAAAATGGCAAATTTCGAAAGGAAATCCTTTAATTCGCAAAAATAAAAACATTTTTACGCCTACTCAAGGTGGTTTTTGATGGTTTTATTTGAGTTAATGCAAATAATGGGAGATGGAAACACATTCGCCGAATAAATTCCTTGCACATCAAAAAAAAAAAAAGTCTAAGCTATGGGACAGCATAACCTGACTAACCAGCAGAATGATCTTGTTGCACAGCATCTGAAATTTTATGGTCATTCAGTGGTTTCTCCTACTTTTCTTATTGATATTTAGTGCCAGTTTATCAGGAAATGATGATTTTGTTCTCATTGACTAGTTGGATGAAACGGATGAAATTGCACAAACTGAAATTGCAAATTGAAAATACACCCAACAGAAACACGTAAATTTAGCGAAAACTCCCGAACTGCAATTTTCGAACTGCAATTCGAAAAGGTAATATTTCACAAAACTGCAATGAAAACTTTTTTTTTTTTGGCGAATTTACAGGTCATGTGGTCTATGTAAAAGTCACATCATCATTCTTTAACATACTATAACCCTCCAAGAAACACCTCATACGAGGCCGCCTTCAAGTATAAGGGTATTCCTTGCCAATAATGCTTGGATAACCATTTATTTGGGACATTCTACCAGAAACGTACATTTCCACTTAAAAAAATCTTGGGGGAAAAAGATCTTATTCTTAAATCTGAATGTTGAGTCATATGGAGGACATTAAACTATAAGAAACACATATCGTGCCATCACAGCATGTTTTTTTATTTTTTAATAAAATACATTTTTATATGCATTTCACCCCTAAAATGTCAGGCCCTGTCACAGACAAATTTGTATGTTAGAATGGTTTCCTAATTAATTACTTTGATACAAATAGCGTTTTCTTATTGGTCACATGTCTCTGATTGTATCATGTAATCCCTATAAGAAATATAAGCAACTTTTCGGTCAACCGCAGTACACAAAATCACAGAATCGCCTGCCAGGCACTCACATTGTTGTTAAAAAAAAAAAAAAAAAAAAAAAAAAAACTTTTTTTTTTTTTTTTACAAAAACATAGTAGTGGCATAAACCATCACCTTCATCTACACAGTTAAAGAGATTAATTCACTAAGAATTCCTTAAATAGTACAATTTTATATCATAATTTCCTGTGTGACAGGACTGATGTTGCTGTGACAGGGCCTTATTTTATGCATTTCGTTGATGCAGATAAAGTTATGTTTTGTGTTTTCTATTTAAATTTTGATAAGCATTCCTACTTTAAATTATTATAATTTTAATGTTAATGTAATATTAGACTACAGTAAAGTTCAGCCAAGGACATATAATAAGGCAACTGGCAGCTGATATAGTCCAAACATCTTTTTATTTCAATAACATAATTTGATTTTACTTTAATATAAAAACATATTTCATTTAAATGTAATCAACAAGACATTTAACTGACTAGCACAATGCAAAGTAACTGCAGTACCACATCATATTACGACTGATGAGTAATAACAGGGCAATACTATGCTAATATATACATTATTACTTAGAAAATTACATGGTAATAATGAAAATTGCATGTCATTTCCTAGGTAATAATGTAGATATTACCATGATATCACCCTTTTGTAATATGAAGTGGTACTGTGATGGTAGCTTTTTCTAACCTTGAAGGCCCTTGGCCTCGGTCCTGGAACTGCGGCCTTTCTCTTAAGCCCAATTTTTTCTGATGCTCTCTCCATAATTTGTGCCTATGTCTTTGTGACTTATGGATACTTTCCTTCTTTACTTTTTTATGCTTCCATCTGTCTTTCTGAAGATGTTTCTCCTTTTACTCAGGGTCTGCATTTAGTTGTGCCAGACATTGCCTTTGTCTCTCAGCTGCACTAAATGGAGTCATCTAACTGCAACCTGTCTGAATTGGAATAATTACAGTCGTCATTACTCAAAGTTAGTATAAATGACAATTATATCTATATATTTGTATTGAAATATCATTAATATACAAAGCGCAACCCCAAAAGCAGTGCTACATAGGCCTAGGTAAAAGAGGGACAAAACATAAAAAGCTTCAAATTTACAGTGCAATGTCTGTTTATTCAAATAATGTTTTACTATAGCATATGTTAAATACATATTATATGCAATAAAAGGTAATAAAAAAGAACAATGCCATTCATTTGTAAGGCCGTATTACAGGACTGTCAGGCTCTGACACACAGGGATGTTACAGGGCCTGTCGGTCGACAATTTTAAACTGCCATTACTCGGCCTGCTAGCATGCTAGCATAATTTCTGTAACCTTTTTTTGACATGCTTTAGATTTCAAACATTTTCATCATTTTCTGAGATGTTTTACCACAAAAGGGCCTGACGCTTTAGCTCATCCTCCTCAAAATAAACATACAAAGACAAGATTAAAATCATAAATTTCAATGACAGAACTCACCCTTGATCAGTGTTAGCTTCACCTCGGTCAAATTATGTCACTTCCTCTGAGTCATACCCTTAAAGGCATATTGCACACATTTTTTGTTGAGTTTTATGTAAACGTGACAAAAATAGTATTTATTGGTAGAATTTCATGTTTTTTTGGGGGGGTTCATATGCGGCTTCAAACGATCCCAAATGTGGTTGTAAACGATCCCAGCTGAGAAAGAAGGGTCATATCTAGTGTAACGATCCGTTATTTTCATTAAAATAATACAATTTATATGCTTTTTAATGCCAAACGCTCGTCTAGTCTTACTTTGCCTGGACTGTTTTTTTTTTTCTGATTTAAGACAGTTAGGGTATGTCGAAAAACTCCCATCGCATGTTCTCCCTCAACTTCAAAATAGTCCTATATCGCTGTTTTACCTTTTTTGTTAAGGGTGTTTGATCTTCTTTGCATGTTTACTTTGCAAAGACAGGGTCGGTACTTCTGCAGCGATGTAGGATGATTTTGAAATGATTTTTGAAGTTGAGGGAGAAAATATTTTGAAGTTGAGGGAAAAAAATAAAAATATTTCAATATACCCTAACTGTCTTGAGTCAGAACACACAGAGTTCAACGAGAGCAAGGCAAGACAAGTGTTTGAGAATAAAAAGTATTTAACTTGTATTTTTTAAACGAAAATAACCAATCGTTTCGCTAGATAAGACCCTTCTTCCTCGGCTGGGATCGTTTACAACCGCATTTGGGATCGTTTGAAGCCACATTTAAACTGCATTTTGGAAGTTTAAAAATCAGGGCACCATATCAGTCCATTATATGGAGAAAAAAGCTGATTTCTTTTTTCCTCGAAAACCATTTCTTTATGACTTTTCCTTTAAGTTTTAAAATGCAGTGGTTGCCTCTAATTTAAATGGCTACAGAGAGTTTGACCTGTAATAAAGAAAAGAAACATGTTGTTCATGTACTTATATTTTCATTCTTTCATGTCCCTTTCTTAAGGCAATAAATATTTTTTTTTTTAAAAAGGCTTTCAAAATCAGCCCATTTGACTGGTGAAGCTATAAATCATCAGGATGTTGCTGCCCGTTCCCCTTAATTTTATTTGATGCTCCTAACTTTTTGAATTTGGGAGCACCAGTGCTACCAAGCAAAAAAAGTTAATTCCGAGCCCTGATATTGTGATGTGTGTACACGTTAAATGGACTTCAGTTGGGCCACATGTGCATTTACTTCCAAAGAGCTGGTAGGTAGGGTTAAAACTGTTTATTTCACAGGAATGTCGAAAAAAAAAAAAAAAATGTGACCAGCTTGACCAGCTTTAGTCGTTATGACCTTGATTTTCCAGCAGGGAAGCCCAAGGTAAAAACCAGCAGAGACTGACAGTATCTCCATCAAACATATGCTGAAGTTGAACACACTATGGCAGTTCTCTGAGTTCACAGCTGTGCTGCCCGTCTGAGCTGGGCCAAGCTGGCAGTGGTCAACAGCTGAGGCAGAGCAGGGCACCAAAGCAGCTCTGTGACAGCCCACATTCCCTCAGCGCAACAGCCAAACACTTCTTTAAAGAGCCTGATGATGCATTCCCAGCCCTCAGCAGTAAAGCGGCTCTTTACAACGACCGACGCTGGATTCTCAGCACTCAGCACTGAGGTTTCTCTTTCACAGATCGTGCCGCCACACAGTCGGAGAAGCACATTCTCAAAGTTCCTTCACACGGCCTGTAAGTGCATTAAAAGACCACTTGACCTCAATCAAGCTAATGAAGTAGCCATCTTCAAGTAGCAAAAGCACATAACAATTACAAACAAAGCAAAATATAATTTTTAGAAAGTGTAACTTGGTAACAGCAAACGCTATGAGACACAATTTACGTAGGAATAAACATATGGGTGCCAAGCTATTTTTACAAAGTATTGTCTGCGGTCTGTGTGCCAACAATATTTTTCTAATGTATTTTCCATCTAAACAGTCTGTCCATCACTTCTAACTCTGCACAACTGCTGTGTATCCATTGCTTTTTAGTTGCTGTAATCCTGCAAGCAGCTGCAAAGGGCTAAAAAAGCCACATGATTTGAAGCTCTTGCCAGCTGCCTGCCATCTTTGAGTTAAACACACATCAAAAGTTCTTCATTTAACACCCTAGAGGGGGAGAGAGAGAGAAAGAGAGAGATAGAGATGGTGGAAGAAAGAAAAAGAAACAGAGAAGGCAAGAAAATGAGGATAATAAATGAAAGCATGTGTGAGGACAGTCGAAGGCCTGTTTTACACCACATGCACAAGCAATAAGTAAAGCAGCAGCATGACTGCAGTTGTGCTTTCACACTGGCACGGTTTCAGCTAGTAGCTTTTTGTTTATGGACAAATCGTTCTCATTCACTGGACTTTTCCCACTGAAGCCTTAACTTGGTTGGTAACAGCCCTGTAGTGTCTTATTGTTTTAATTTAATTTATGGATTAAAATGTAAAAAAAAAAAAAAAAAAAAAAAAAAAAAAAAAAAAAAAAAAAAAAAAAATCGCAAGATCACATATGCATTTAACAAAATTAGGGGGAAAATGAGACTCATATAGATCTCCCAGAAATTAAAAACCAGAAACAAATTCAAAAGTTTTGTTATATAGAATTTAAATTTATCATGACATCAAGAATAGGGCTTTAACAAACAATTATTTTGATAATCGATCAGTCTAGCGACTACTACAATAATTAATCGACTAATCGTTGATTGTTGTTTCACTGATTAAATAGTTTTTTTTTGTTTTGTTTTTTTATGATGGATGAAAGTTACAGAGGCAGTGTGTAATTGTGACACAGCGTGATTGACATAACGTGAGGTTGTATTTATTTTTTAACAAGCGCACTCTGTGTGTAAAGACCATAACACTTTTCCCCCCATGTTTAATACTGTAAAAATGCTTTCATATATCAAACTGCTTTTTACCCCAAACCGAAAAAGAAAAAAGAAAAAGAAAAAGCTCTTCACCATAAGTATATCAGTTTGTAGTTTTGTTAAACCTACCCACACATTACTGGTTTGACTTCAATTTGCACGTTGCATAAGCGCGTCTTCTTATTGGACTGGATGTGGTAGGGCTGAATTACAGTTTTGTGTCTACAGCACCCCACGGGTCAAACTGTGTTATTACAGGCTCTTACATTAGGTTATATGAGATCATTCGACACTAAAAATGATCCAACAGTTGTTGACACTGTTGATAATGTAGAATAATGGATTTGGCCCTTCTTAAGAATAAACTGAATCCCAGATTCCAAATAATTCCCACTCCTAATTCGAATATGCTCTTGTTTTTGTTCATGAATGAACTAAAACACTGATCTGGGGGGGGGACATCTGATATCTTGTAGGAAAAAAACATTATTTTAAAGAAAGTAATAAAGAATAATAACAAGCATTTCAATTAACTATTTGGTTGAGTGAATAATTCAATGACCCACCTTTCATAGCACATTAAAGAGACAGTTCACCCCAAAATAAAAATTCAGTCATTAATTTTCCAGCCTTATGTTGTTCCAAAGCTGACCATTCAACTTCGGAACACAAGATATTTTTCATGAATTCGAAACATTACGGTTGAACCACTAATGTCACAAGGACTATTCTGACGATGTCCTTACTACCTTTCTGGGCTTTGAATGTGTCAGTTGTTTTGCTGTCTATGCAGGGTCAGAAAGCTCTTGAATTTCATCAGAAATATCTTAATTTGTGTTAATTTGTCGGAAGATGAACGAAGATTGCATGGGTTGAGAATGACATGAGGGTGAGTAAATAGTGAGAAAAAAGGAATTAGTTACTAGTTACTTCTCACAAATAGTAATCAAGTTAGTTACTGAGTCACATCATTACAAAAGTAACTAATTACCAGGGAAAGTATCTATTATAAATATCACATTATATCGTTTGAAACTGCAAAGTCTACTTTTATGTGTGTAAAGTCATAACAACAAAGCAATGTGCTTTTGTAAAGAAAATAAACTCTGCCGTCTTGGTCTCTGTCACCTCTCTTCACAGACACGTAAACTAAAACAACCTGAATCTCAGTGAATACCGGTCTCATAGATGTGAGAAATGTGTAGATAGCTTGAAAAATGTCTACTTTTAGATGAAATAAGTCAGGTCGAAAACAAATATTCTCTGATAAAGTAGTCCATATGATGATCGCGAGGTCCAGGTTTTTTCTCCGTCTAAACGTATTATTTCTAATGCAATCACGCCCACAAGCGGTTCCAGTTTTCAAATTCTAAACAACGCATATGTAGGTTAACACCCACGTCACCTCCGTTAACAAACGTAAATATTTATCAAGTTTATCTTGGCTACTTTTCATTTCTGAAAGAAGACGAGAGAGCCAGAATTTACCTCAGAAGAAGAACGCAAATCGATGCGCAGCTTTGCATGTCCGTTTCAGTGAGCTCAATTATACTAACGCCGCATTTTATTGCCAGTAGCAGTAACAGCATGGTAACAGGGGAAACAGTAATTAATTTGATTATTTGTTATTGTAAGGTGGTTCTAGGTGGTTGTCCTGCATCTTCAGTAAACAAGCTACAGATAGTCCAAAATGCAGCTGCTAGAGTCCTTACCAGGTCAAGAAAATATGATCATATTACCCCAAGTTTAAAGTCTCTGCACTGGCTACCTATTAGGTTCCGCATCAGCTACAAAATATTACTTCTTACCTATTAGGCCCTTAATGGTTTAGCTCCTGCGTACCTAACTAGTCTTCTACCACACTACAATCTATCACGCTCCCTAAGGTCTCAAAATCTGGACTTTTGGCAGTTCCTAGTATTGCAAAGTCCACTAAAAGAGGTAGAGCTTTTTCGCATTTGGCTCCCAAACTCTGGAACAGCCTTCGTGATAACGTTCAGAGATCAAACGCACACTCTCTGTTTAAATCTAGATTAAAGACACATCTTTTTAGCCAAGCATTCAAATAATGCATCTCAAACTTTTGCTGCAGTTATATCTGATCAAATGCACATTATTAATCTTTGAGCTCTGGTTGAACAAATCTTTCTTTTGCTTGGTTTGAACAGCAGCTACGCTAATTATGTTCCTATTTGTTCTCTGTTTTTGCCATGGGATTAACATCCTGTGGTAACTAGGAATTCACAAGCTTCTGGATCCAGAACACTTAAGAAGAGATGATGCCAACCCCCCAGAGGACTTCAGATGATGCCAACCCTGAAACAACATACAGCACTACCGAATTTTGCTACTAATTTACAGTGTTCTTTGTCTGTTTGATTACGTCATTAATTGATCTGTACCACTAATAAGCTACTACTAAATATATTGTAAAAACTTTAATTTGCTGTAAAGTTGCTTTGCAACGATATGTATTGTGAAAAGCGCTATACAAATACATTTGAATTGAATAGAATTATTTACTAAAAAAAAGCAATGTCGTTTATTTACAACGCTGTTATTCCCATTACTGTTCATTAATTCAATGTAGTACTTGCCATTTCTTTGTAAGTGAAATTTGCTAGCAATTTCTGAGTAAAATTGTTTCTACATAATGTATTCAAATGATTCAAAATCCCTACCACTAAAAGGGAAAAAAAAAAAAAAAAAAAAAAAAAAAAGATTTCTGGGTAGTACATTATGCATTTCAGCCACAAATTACAAAATGATAATCAGGAGTTAATTACTGCTTGAACTGGACTTGATTGCCATTAAAAATCTAATTTATATGAAGGAGACCACTTTCAGATTCACAATTGGCCTTGGCAATCGCATCTGCAGTTGCGTCACTGCATTAAGTATGTTTCTGACCTAAGTGTATGAGGAAGACAGGAAGTTAGAGGGCACTTCAGGTCCTGAGAGTCTTCTTTAAAAGGCACTGACACAAAGTCAACTCTAAGAACTGGAAGTCAGGTTACACAACAAAGAACTCGCACAATCCATACAAGTCAGACAAACATACGTGAAGAGAGAGGGAAAAAAATAGGTACAGAACGCTTAGTCACAGCTTTGAGCTGGGCCGCCACACAGGGCGAAATAGATTTGGTTGTGGTTCCTGGCACAATGAGGTCTTTCACATGCTGCCCTGAGGGTGGTCCACTTTGGCCGATCCTATCAAGCGGCCCTCCACTGTGAGATATCTCACCGGTCACCATGACAACAACCTACCAAACACAGAGCGCTCACACAGGTGCGTCAAGCCACACAGGTGTTCTTGTTGAAGAATAGATAGGGGTCATGGGAAAAGGATAGAGAAAGTGTGTCTAAAAAGAGAAGTATAGAGTGAAAGACTGGTAAGCAAGCACAGAACAAGAAGTACTGTACTAGTTTTAATTAATCTACCCACTGCCTTATGATATCCGTGGCCTCACAGGGGAGCCAATGACTTAACATTTATGTAAAGGTCAGATCTATATATGTGAAATACTCACACATACATGCTCATGCACACACAAACATAAAAACACAAACTCACATTCATGAACAGGAATTGTAATTTATCTATCTGCAACAACAAAAGCATGTGATTTAATAATAATAATAAATTTACTTTTTTTTTTTTTTTTGCAAATCCTCCCATATTAAACAAGTCAGAAACTAGATCTCTTTAATATCTCAAATCAGGGGTATATTCATAAACCATTTCAAATTGAGGGACAGCAAAGGGGTGTCTGGGGTTGTTGGATCATTTGAGAGAGAGAGAAAAAAATAAATAAATAAATAAAAATATTATTGTTTACATATAGGGTAAAGGCACCTATTAAGCTCACCAAAATCTACACTGAGACATTTTTAGTGCACAAGATATTGGTTTCAGTACAAAAAGTTATTTTAATATAAAATATTAATATCTCACACAAAAATATATCATTTTATTTTAAATGACAAAAGCATTACAATTAAGATGTTAAATGCAAAAAGTCTGGCTGTGCTTAATGGGTACATGTTTGTACCCTTTATATAAATATGCAAAATAATATTCTTAATATAAGGTAAAACACAATTAAAAAAAATAATAATAATAATATTAAAGTGTAATCTTTTTAGCAAATTTCTTGAATTTAGTATTATTGGTTCTCCGTTTTTAGTCAGAAATAATGTAATAAATCACAAACTTATTTGACTCTACAGACAGCACTAGTTTCTAAATAGTTGAACATCAAAACTTTCAAGTGTTTAATTATTATAGAAATTATAGAAATTGTTATTTCTATGGAAGCCTGTTTCCAGAACTTGTCAGAATTGCGAGAAAAAAAGTCAGAATTGCGAAAAAAGTCAGAGTTGTGAGATAAAGCCAGAATTGCTAGGAAAAAAAAAACGAGATAAAAAGTCAGAACTGTGATATAAATAAGTCTGAATTGCAAGATAAAAATTCTGAATTGTGAGATAAAAAGTCAGACCTGCAAGAAAAAAGTCAGAATTGCAAAATAAAAGGTCAGAATTGCGAGATAAAAATTCAGAATTGTGAAATAAAAATAAATAAATAAATTAAAAAAAAAAAAAAAAAAAAAAAAAAGAACAGCAAGCAAAAAGTTCAGAGATGCAAGATGAAGCCAGAATTGCAAGTAAAAAAAAAAATCAGAATTGGGAGAAAAAAAAAATTAAAAATCAGAACATGAGATAAAGTCAGAACTGTGAGAAAAAAAGTCAGAGTTGCAAGAAAAAGACTGAATTTTTTGAGATTTGCTTGATAAAGTCAGATTTGCGAGAAATCAGAATTGAGAGGAAAAAACATCAGAATTGCGAGATTAAAAAAAAGAAGTCAGAACTGCAAGAAAAAAGTCAGAATTGCAAACTAAAAAGTCAGAATTGCGAGATACAAACTCGCAGTTGATTTCACGCAATTCTGAGAAAAAAGTCAGAACTATGAGTTTATATCTCACAATTCTGACTTTTAAACTCGCAATTGTGAGTTTGCATCATAACTCTGAGAGAAAAGTAAGAATTGCGAGCTTGTATCATGCACTTCTAAGAAAAAAAAAAGTCAGAATTATGAGATAAAAAAAAATCAGTGGCTTCAATATATTTTACTCTGACAGTGGGTGGGAAAAATACACTGTTCACATACAAAAGTAAATATCCTCCAGATAATATTTTAATAATTTGTACTGGCTTCAGTACAGTAGCAATATAAATGTCACACAATACTATATAAATATCATTAAAATATCACTCTTAATATTTTCACACACTGTATAAATAGGCCTTAATACATGAAAATATACAGATGCCTGTGTGTTTTAGGAATTGAATCCTTCGCAAGGAGAACATCATTTCTGGGGGTCCTTGGCCAGACAGAAATGCTTCCCATTAACTCTCCACTAGAGTTTATTCCAACAACGTCCAAACCAAGCTCAGATTTGCCCACAAATATATACGTCATCTGAAATCAAGAGGTTCAGTATGAACTTGAACAAGCTGTCCTTTTCACTTTTTTTTTTTTTTTTTTTTTAGCTCTATACAGTATCTAATTTGTATCCATTTTATTCCTCAAGGAATTTTAGAAGAGACAAGGTTAATACTTAACCGAGTAATCCATTAAGTCTCTTAAGCTATGAAAGCACAACATCTGAGGAATAAAAATTTCTCCTGGGCTCAGTTGCTACCATGTTTGTTGATGTCTCCTTTTACCACCAAGTCATTTTATGAAACAAGACCTTTTTGAGAGGCTGAAACGAAGAAAGCAGAGTGCTTTTAAGTCACAGATTATTTTACGACCTGTCACAGGAAAAGAACCAGATATAAACCTAAGCCTCGCTTAGCATCAAACCCATGAGCGTGGGGTAGATGAAACCGGTAGCATGCTGAGAAGTCTGCATGTGCTAAAGTGAGAGAAGGTGGGTGTGCTCTTTTCCTTGCATGTGTGAGGTGGGCAGAAGGTTGTGTATTTTTGTTTAAAGTCGGTGCCCAAGAAAAACATCAAGGCATCATTACTCGTGCGGACCCTCGCTGAATGAGCAACCTCCCCGCTTGAGCACTGCCTTATGGATAACATACGTTTGAGGGAAAAAGGGAGGTATAGAGTGCGACGAAATGAAAATAAAAGCTGCGTATCAATAATCATGTTTGACAACGGCAACTGACTGGAACCGAAATATTTCAGAGAGGAACGCAACTGTGCGAGATGCAGCAGTTCACGGTGTGTTTCGTCAAAGGCGGCCACTGTTACCGCTGCCAAAAGTTGCATTCCACCCCCAGACTGGACGGCTTTAGGATCTGCACGCAGGCAGGAAGGGGGTACGGTGACTTTCATCATACTAACGGCCTGTGTTTTAATACAGTCAGAATTAATGAGGAACATGTCCACCTAGCACATACATCAAACATCTAGTCTATACATCAAACCACTGGCTGGGAAAATAAACGCTGACTTATCATACTGTACAACGGCTCCGGTTCGTACTAGTTTCTCCTCAGAAAGCTGCCTCATAATGAGGTCGTTTCAAACCTTGATATAAAAGTATTAAACAACTGCAGTGTTTGAACTGCTGAATGACCAAAAGCTGAAAGTCTTTAGGCCAAAATAGCTTTTTGTAGGGTGTGCCTCCACATGACACTTTATTTGCTGAATTCCAACACTGCAAGTGCGAAAGTTTGTCCATTTGTTTCTGCCCAGTCAGGCTGATGGCAGATGATGACGTGCATGCTAGGAATCAGCCAGAGGATTAGACCACACTTTCAACTATGCTGGCTTCTCTCTGAAAACATAATGTGGAGTATGTACAATAGGATTTAGAATAAATCACTAACTTGACTAAATGTCATCATCATGCATACATATACATTGTATATGGAGGAAAAATTGTAGGAGACAAGAATTCCCTCAAATGTGAGACAATCCTGCTGAAAAAATAGAAACCGTCGCAGAAATTCTAATGGTTTCCACTACAAATACCATTACAAACATCACAAACCATCAACTTTTAACCATTAAAACCATTAAAAATTGGTTTTCTGTAGTGTGTTTTGGGACGTATCCCATTAGGATTTAGTGATTTTACCAAGCCACCAATAGAAGGAGACCAATTACCAGTAAAAACCCACAGGGTTTACAGTTTCCATTAAAACCAATACAAGTCCAATTATAACCAATATAAATTTTGTGATGGTGTCTGTTATTTTTTTATTTTATTTTTTCAGCAGGGAAATCTGAGATATCTTTTGGGAATTTAATCAAAGGGATAAAAAGGAGGTTCTTAAGTAAATAACACAATTTTAATTTTAAAACTTACAAACACAAATTTCTCTAATGTCCACCCTGGAAAACGATTCCCGTCAGAATAGGGCTTTAGGCTTTGGGTCTCTGCAAGTGTTAGTCTTGGCTTAACTTTATTTAAAACAATAGGATGGGCGATATACCGGTACACTGTAAAAAACAATTTGTTGAGTCAACTTAAAATAATTTGTAACCTGGCTGCCTTAAAATTTTAAGTTCAGTCAACTCAAAAAAGTTTATTCAATTTGAAATGTTAAATTATACTAAGTGACAACTTAGATATTTGATTTGAATCAACTTAAAATTAAGGCAGCTGGGATACTTACCCATCTGTTAAGTTTAGCAAACACAAATATCTAAGTTGTTGTTTAGTACAACTTAACATTTCAAGTTGAATAAAACTTATTTTAGTTGACTGAACTTAAAACTTTAAGGCAGCAGGGTAACAAATTATTTTAAGCTCACTCAACAAATTGTGTTTTTTATTTTTTACAGTGTAGACATGATTAACCGGTAGAAATTAGTCAATCGGTTGAGATTTTGGACTATCGTCTCTAGCACAGTTACACACACTCACGTGGCACTGCTGTGCTATGTGGTCATGAAAACGTATCGTTTGCATGCATTTTTAAGCATTGCGGTTAAAAAACAAGTGATTTTTGGTTGTTGAAATGCAATAAGCAGTGAAAGAGAACTCATTTTCCTATATGAGGGAACTGTATGAGAGACACTGTCAGAGAGGTATGCGCACGTGAAGACGGTGCACATAAATAATGGTTATTTTTGCCAATGTATAAGCCTTGAACAGTTACATACACAAGCTTGTATGTGTCAAATAGGGCTGCATGATTAACCGAAGGCGATTGTTGTGCATTGTGTCTGTAAAATCAGTAGTAAATCTCCAGTACATGCTTTCAGATGTAGCAGCATTTAGTACACAGAGCCATAGTTTACTTACAAACTATGCTACATCGTGCTCATTAATCGCAGACGATTTAAGCACGCAATAATGAAATCAAAATAAATCGTTCTGCTATAATGACAGCTGTTTGCGTAGCATCTCAGTGAACTACGGCTGTGTAGTAAATCCTGCTACATCTGAAAGCATGTTAAAAATACCACATTTAGCAATGTTTTTACTCTAAACTCACTTCATAACGTCAGTCAAGTGTTTGAAATGAATCCTTCTGTGAGATGATGTGGGTTCTTACACAGAATAACACACGCACAGTATTCATTATTATTCTAAGCAATAATAGCAGCATTGAATTATTATATACTTTATTATAAAGAAAATTACAATAAGTGTGTTTACTAGCAACGTTGATTTAATGAAAGCAGTTAAATCTTGTGTTTATTCATTGTGATTGCGATTTCCTTCCCGGGTTTCTTCTTCAGGCGCATTTGGAGTTTCTGTGCAAGAGCGCCCTCTGGCCTTCATATGGAGATTTAATACTAGTCACTACTGAACCATGCTTTACTGACAAGATGCACATGACAATCGCAGCTTTTGCTTAATCGCGATGCAATTTAATTTTGATTTATCGTGCAGACCTAGTGTCAAAATACCCGTCTTTGCAAGTATCCTCGTAAACACTTCAGTCTTCAGTGAAAGCAAACAGCTGAGAAAGAAAAAGTGCAAAAGTATTTTGGAACTCAAACTTTTGGCGCATTCCACATATTAAACCCATTTAAAAATCATAAAGAATATGCTATTCAGAATTCACAAATACCACGATTTAATTAATTAAATATTGGCCATGCAGGTTTAATATATGCACTTTAATCATTTGCTTGTGTGTAGGTTACCTACGTGCGTCTCCCTTCACAGTAAATGCTTTCTACACAAACTTTACTTTCATTTACATGTGTGGAGCATCTCAAACTCCATCTCTGCATGTTGCTGTGAGTCTGGGTTTATTATAACTTTAATCTGGGAACACAACGTGCGCTATTTCATCAGATTTGTCAAGTAAATCATTTATAAACCTATGCAAACACAGGAGAATACATTAATATCTTTCTCAAAATGCCAACTGTTCATTATGATTTCAAAATAAAAGTTTAAACCCTCACTCTGAGTTTACATGTTTTATATTATAAAGAAGTTGTATTATAAAGAAAAGGCGAAATATTAAAGAAGAACTCCACTTCCAGAACAATAGTTTACAAATTATTTTTCTCACCCCCTTTGTGTTCATGTCTTTCTGTCTTCAGTCGTGAACAAACTACGGTTTTTGATAAAAGCATTTCAGGATTTTTCTCCATATAATGGACTTCATTGGTGCCCTGATTTTGAACTTCCAAAATGTAGTTTAAATACAGCTTCAAAGGGCTCTAAACGATCCCAGCCGAGGAAGAAGGGTCTTATCTAGTGAAACAATTGGTCTTTTTTTTTTTTTTTTTGGAAAATAAAAATTTGTATACTTTAAGCACAAAGGCTTGTGTAGAACTAGCTCTGGGATGTGCACCCACGACGCTGCATACTACTGAATCACAGTGAAAGGTCACGCAGAACGTAGGCGGCACTGCAGACCCAGTGTTTACAAAGTGAACGTGCAAAGACTAAGGAAGTGCAAGTAAGTCCAACGCTGTTTACAAACAAAAAGGTACAACGATGTCGGACAATTCTTAAGTTGTAGGAGAAAATGAGATGGAGTTTTTCGCCAAACTCTACCTTTTTGAGCCGGAGTACACAGACGATGAACTTAGACGTGATTCGTAGTGCAGTGGACGCGCATCCCAGAGCCTGTGCTACACAAGCTTTTGTGCTTAAAAAGTAAACAAATTTATATTTTTTTGAAAATAATGACAGATCGTTTCGCTAGATGAGACTCTTCCTCTGCTGGGATTGTTTAGAGTCCTTTGAAGCTGCATTTAAACTGCATTTTGCAAGTTCAAAATCGGGGCACCAATGAAGTCCATTACATGGAGAAAAATCCTGAAATGCTTTCCTCAAAACCATAATTTCTTTACGATTGAAGACAGAAAGACATGAACATCTTGGATGACAAGGGGGTGAGTAAATTATTTGTAAACTCTTGTTTTGGAAGTGGACTTCTCCTTTAAAGATTTAAGTGGATATTTGAATTAAATGTTGTTTAGTCAATATTAAACACAGATTAGATCGAGCTGTAAAGTGTAAAAACAATGTCAGGCCACTGGCGCCCTCTCCAGG
The DNA here is from genome assembly GCF_022985175.1 of Labeo rohita. NCBI lineage: Eukaryota > Metazoa > Chordata > Actinopteri > Cypriniformes > Cyprinidae > Labeo > Labeo rohita. Next base: position 9,196,016 of record NC_066887.1, read on the forward strand.
CATTTGAAATAATGTGTAATGTATATTAGCTCTATTGTTTATAATAGATTATGTGTTTTAACAGTTTCATTAAATCCATGATTACTTGTTCTTGACAATTTAAATTGTATATTATTATTATCATTATTATTACTATTATGTATTTTAAGTGATTTTAAAGGCTATTGTTCACTTAATTGTTAACTTAATAATTATAATTATCCAATTACTCGATTAATCGTCAGCATAATCAACAGATTACTTGATTACCGAAATAATCATAAGTGACAGCCCTCTTGCGATGTACATTGTTACCGTGAAAAAAAAAAAAATTATAATCATAATATAGCCAACCCCTAGGAGATTATGGTTTTCCCCTGTTTTGCTTTGTGGAAATCACTGAACCTGGAAGTAACATGTAAAAATGTATATAAATGCTGATTTACAAAAGATGGCAATGGTAAAGATCAATGGTTTTAAATCCAGGTCCTAAGGGCACAAAGCACTACAGGACCAGAGCCAAAAACCACAGACAATACAATGTCAACATACTCCATCAAAATGACGAATGACCTAGTACCACGTTTCATTATTTTTCGTAGATTAGGTCACACGACTAAGCTGGACTTCTGCCCAAGACGCAG